>NC_140520.1:35258715-35283715 GCF_964339955.1 Pipistrellus hanaki
CAAACTCCCCTCTCCTGACTCCGGCTCTGCCCCTGCACCTGCGATCCAGGCACCCGCCCCCCTGGCTCAGGCACCGCCTCCAACACGTTTCACACATCGGCAATATGTATGTGCCGATATGAAGGAAAAAAATAATAATTCTCCCCATTTCATGGAAGAGGAAACTAAGGTCTCACCGAAGTTCAGTCATTCGAACCTAAGTCAGGAAGTGAGAACCTTAAGGGTAGGGACAGTATTTTTTTTTTTTAATACTAGAGGCCCGGTGCACGAAATTCGTGCACATGAGGGGCGGGGGTTCCCCTCAGCCCAACCTGCACCCTCTCCAATCGGGGACTCTTTGGGGGATGTCCAACTTCTGGTTGAGGCCTGATACCAGGAATGGGGCAGTTGGACATCCCTCTCACAATCCTGGACCGCTGGCTCCTAATCACCTGCCTACCTGGTCACCCCTAACTGCCTCCCCCAGCCCCCCGCCCCTGACAGCCCCTAACTGCCTGCCCCCCACTGCTAGCCTAACTGCCCTCCTAACTGCCCTCCCCTGCTGGCCTGGTCACCCCAATTGCCCCCCTTGCTGGCCTGGATGCCCCCAACTGCCTCTCCCCCCCAGCCCGATTGTCCCACACAGCCTGTTGTTCAGTAGATTGGTCATCCGTCACTACCCCTGCCGGCCTGGTTGTAGGCAGCCATGTCTGCGAGGGCGTGAGGGTAAATTTGTATATTACCTCTTTATTATATAGGACAGGATGTTTCTATTGATTTCAGAGAGGAAGGAGAGGGAGCGAGAGAAACATCAACGATGAGAGAAAACCACGGATCAGCTGCAGGGGATCGAGCCCACAACCTGTGCACGTGCCCCGACAGGAATCGAACTACGACCTCCTGGTTCATAGGGGGAGGCTCAGCCACTGAGCCACCCTGGCCGGGCGGGGACAGTATTTTGTTCCTTTAGCGACCCCGGTGCCTGGCACACAACAAGCACACAGCCGTTCCTGCCGGATGGAGTGGCCACGTCCTCTCGCCCCCTCACATCTTCACGCCGCTCCAGAGGGAAACGGGCAGAGAAGGAAAGCGCCAAACGGGCCCGGCCGGGCGGATCCGGGATTCCTAACCCGGCCTGGGGTGGCGCAGCCGTGTGGCCACAGAGCACCGGGGACCCAGGCTCCTCCTGCCCTCTCCCGCCCCAAAGCCCACCGTGCCTTCCGGAGACCCTCCCCCCCTCCCAGACCAGGCCCGGGAGCAGGGCCCCCGCGTCACCGCTGGGAACCAGCAGCACTGGCCGGGGAGCCGGCGCCCAGCCCGGGGTGTGAGGCCCTCCGAGCTGAGGCGGCGCTGGCTGCAGGGCCCGCGGGTTTCACTGCGATCCCGAGGGCGCTGAGCGGCTCTCGGAGGGCGGAGGGGAAGGAGGCTCCAGCCCTGCGGACCGCGGAGGGCGGTGACCGTTGCTGGGGAGCGGGGAGAAGGGGGTGTGGGAGGAGGGAGAACCCAGGAGCTTGGAGAGAACTGATGGAGGGAGAGGGAGAGGGAAAAAGAAAAAACCCGTGATGATCGGCAATATCTGGGAGCGCCAGCTTTTATCCCAGGAGGTCACAGACCTTCATCAGGCTCACTGCGGGTGAGTCAGGGGCGGGAAGGGGTGAGCGCTGGCTGCGGGAGGGGAAGGGACCAGAGTCAGAGAGCGGAGAGCCCCCGGGGGGTCTGGCTTCCCTACTCTTATCCCGTGTGCATCCATCAGAGGGGATGCAGGACGTGCCAGACAAGACAGAAACGTCGTGCCTTCAAAAAGCACCGGTGGCCAAAACCGGTGTGGCTCAGTGGTAGAGCATCGGTCTGCACACTGAAAGGTCCCAGGTTCGATTCCGGTCAAGGGCATGTACATTGGTTGCGGGCACATCCCCGGTAGGGGGTGCGCAGGAGGCAGCTGGTCGATGTTTCTCTCTCATCAATGTTTCTAGCTCTCTATCTCTCTCCCTTCCTCTATGTAAAAAATCAATAAAATATATTTAAAAAAAAAAAGCACTGAACGCCCTAGCCGGTGGTGCTCAGTGGATAGAGCGTCAGCCTTTGGACTGTAGGGTCCCGGGTCCGATTCCAGTCAAGAGCATGCACCTCGGCCCCCATTGGGGCATGTGCAGGAGGTGACCAGTCAACGTTTCTCTCTCTTTCCTCTCCCTCTCCGTCTCCCTCCCTCCCTTCCACTCCCTAAGAATTAATGGAAAAATATCCCCAGGTGAGGATTAACCACCATCGCCGGAAGTAAGGCGATCCGCAGAACTGTGGCAGGCCGCACCCTGGCTCCCGTGCGGGGAAGGACCGGGGGAAAGGCTAGGTGTCTGTCCACAGGCGCCCGGGGTGAGAAATGGCTGCGTGTAAACTGCATGTAAGGGCATGTGTGACTCTGTGCACCTGCACATGGCACACACCGCACACACACTCCGTGTGCAGACTCACGTGCAGGAGGGACGCAGGAGACATGCACCTGCCGGGCTTCAGGGCTCCGTTCCGGGATCCGTCCCCTTCGCCCCACGCCCCCTCCTGCTGGGGCCTGGCCCGGCTCTGTCCCTCCAGCGGCATCATTCTGGACTCCGCTTCGCTGGGCTTCTCTCCGTTCACTACGGAAGGGAGATAACCCTACTTTAAGGTGACCAGACGTCCCGATTTTTAACAATTTGGTTTCCTCACCTCCATGGCGGGAATAACATTAACTCCACAGAGTCCTTTAAGAGAATCAGGAACATGTGCCCTGCTGGAGGGGATGCAGGCTGGTGCGGCCGCCGTGGGAAACAGGATGGCGTTTCCTCAAAAAACTAAAACTGGAACCCCCATTGGACCCAGTGGTCCTGCTTCCGGGAATATAGCCCAAGAAACCGGAAACACCGATCAGAAAGACTACACACACCTGTGCTCATAGCAGCCCAGTTCACCATAGCTAAGGCGTGGGAACAGCCCAAGTGCCCATCTGCAGATGAGCAGATTAAAAACGGTGGTAGGTCTACACGATGGAATGCTACGCAGCTGTAAAAAAGAGAAAGAAAGAACTCTTACCATTGGCAACGGCAAATGGAGGGACCTGGAGAGCACTGTGCTAAGCAAAATAAGCCAGTCAGAGAAAGACAAGTATCCCATGATCTCACTCCTACGTGGGATCTAACGAGCAACATAAACGGATGAGCTAAAACAGATCCAGAGACACAGAAGCAACCCAGAGACTGTCAAACCTCAGAGGAGAGGCTGGGGAGGATGAGCGGGAGGGAAGAGATCGACCAATGAAGTTGTGTGCGTATATGCAAAACCCAGGAACGCAGACAATAGAGGGGCGAAGGCCTGGGTAGGGGACCAGGGCAGGCTGGGAGAGGTCAACTGGGAGGGGGTGTGGATATGCAATACTCTCAATAATAAAGAGTGTTTTAAAGAAATAAAAGAACAATGCACAGGAAAAGCACGGCAGGAATTCAATAAAGAAGTCATTTGGATGCTTTGGTAGGGAGCTCACCTCCCACCGGTATAATCACTTTTCACCACGGAAGCCAAAGCAGGGCCCCCCACAGCCGACCGGCACAGGCCACCCCCCGCCCGGCCTCCCTGTCTGCCAGGCGGCTGCCTGGGAAGCGGGTGGTCCTGGGTTCGCTCCCGGGTCCCCACTTCTGGGGGATTCTGGACCAGTGTCCGTCACCGCTGGCATGGGGACCCCGGCAGAGGGGAAGGGCGCGGCGCTGAGGTCAGCCGGGCCCCACAGCACCCAGCAGGAGACGTAACCTGTCTGCACCTCGATTTCTCACCGGTGAAACGGAGGTCATTACGCAGCTGACCTCAGGGGGTCGTGGTATGGATTACGTGCGATAATGCATAGAAAGCCGTTAGCACAGGGCTCCGTAAATGGTCCGTGTCATTTCCAGACTCTGAGATGCTGCCACCTGGGGCTCGTGTCCCTCCCAGGTCTCATCGGAGTGCCAACCTCGCCCCCTCTGCCCGCTCCCCAGCCCCCTTCTCCTTGCCGGAGTTCTCCGGCCAGGGAGAGACCGGCCAGCCTCCCCTCCTGGGTCTGCCGGCCACAGCCCCGGCCTCTCCGCGAGACACAGAGGAGGCCCGAAGCCAGGGCCAGCCACCTGGGCGGCTGGCGCAAGAAAACAAAAGAGAAGCATCGAAAAGGGGCCGGCGGACAGCTCGACGGCGGCCCATCCGTGTCCGGCCACAGGGTCCTAGCAGCGGCGCGGTGAGCATCTCTGTGCCAGACGCGGGTCCAAGCTCCTTCCGAGGATCAACATGCCCCATTGCCATGGAGACCCCGTGCGGCATTGCGCCTGTCTTCGCGTTACAGGTGAGCAGACTGAGGCAGAGAGAAGGCACAGACCTGTTTCAGCTGCAGAAACTACCAAGTGGCCACGGGAGGGGGGAGAAGGGGGGGTGAGCCAGGGGCTGTGATTCCATCATTGTTCCATCCGCCTAACCCCGTGGCGCTCTCCTCAGATCACCCAGACACCGGAGGGCACGGACCCTGCGCACACATCGCTCCGTGTCGGGAACTGAGAGGACATACAGACCAAGACGTGGCCTCGGGGACAGAGGGGGCCATCAGAGCACGCAGTTCTCAGGTCCAGGGCTGAAGGCTGGGACCCCAGGACGGCCTCCCGGGGCCCGCAGCACCGGGGGCCGAGGCAGCGCAGACAACAGACGGTGCAGCTCCGTGAGCAGCAGAAGGCCGGAAGGCTGAGGCCTCCCTGTCCCGCTGGCCCAGGGCCGTGGCCAGAGGCAGCGCCAGGCTCGGAGGGCTGGATGTGCGCCCCCCTTCAGGTCCGAGTGCCTGGAAGGCGGGGGTCCAGTCAAAGTCAAGGAGGGGCGCCCCCAAAAATTATATACGAAACTACCTTTGGACCCACGGGTCCCACTTCTAGGAATATATCCTAAGAAAACCAAAACACCATTCAGAAAGAATGTATGCGCCCCTGTGTTCTTAGCAATCGCCATACACAACAGCTGAGATCTGGAAACAGCCCAAGTGCCCATCAGCAGACGAGTGGGTAAAAAACTGTGGTACAGCCACACCGTGGAATACTACGCAGCACTGAAAAGGGATCTCCCACCCTCTGAGACAGCACGGAGGGACCTGGAGAGCACTGTGCCGAGCGAAATAAGCCAGCCAGAGGAAGACAGGTATCACATGGTCTCACTCCCATGTGGAATCTACTGAACAAAACACACGGATGAGCGGAGTGGATCCAGAGACACGGAAACATGGAAACAGAGGGCAGAATCTCAGAGGGAAGGCGTGGAGGGTGGGTGGGTGGGAAGTAACCAACCAAGGACCTTGTATGCATATATGCATGGCCCATGGACACAGACAATCGGGTGCTAACGGCCCGGGGTGGGGGCAAGGTCGTTGGGAAAAAAGGGGGACATATGTAATACTTTCAAGAACAAAGATTTTTTTAAAAAGAAAAAGGAAACAGAAGGGGAGTCCTGATCTCTGCCTTGTCTCCTTCCTCACCCCCAGGGCCCACTCCGGGGTTAAGCAGGCCGAGGGGGGGCGTGTGCGGTGTGTGTGTCCGTGTGAGGTGTCGGGAGCGGGGACACACACACACACACACACACACACACACACACTCCGTTCCCAACTGTTCTCCGTTCCAGACCCACGTTCCCGGCCAGGATGAGGCTGTGTTCCGGGAGCTGAGTCCCGGGAACGGGGAGAGCTTCAGGCCTCTTACCTCTACCCCTCACCCCCTCCCTGCAGGTAGAGGGATACCACCTGGGAGCTGAAGGAACAGATTTTACCCCCCACCCTCCCGTACCCGCCTCCTCTGGAGGCAGCTCCCACCCCGAGCCAGCCTGTCATCCCACATTGCTCTGATTAGCTATAATCTTTCTTTTTCAATTTCTCCTCTTCAAGACTCGGAGAGAGAAAATCGCCCAGAAAATGATTAAATATTTCAATTTTCGGCACAATCAGTCTGAGGAGCTGACGCATGATGGAAATGGGGGTAAGGATAATGGTTTTCATTTAGATAAGATACAGAAAATTATTTAGTGAGAAATGAAGATTGATGAAGCCCATTGGCATTCTTTAAGATGTGATTTTTTATTTCTCTGCCTGAGCTCTCAGTCTCCCCTTCCCGCTCCTCCTCCCTGCTCCCCTGTATATGTGCTCTCCTCCCGCCACCTCTCCTCCTATCTCCCACCCCCCCCTCCGTCCCCTGGCACCCCCCTTCCCTCTCTCCCCGCCCCAGCCCCTGACCTGGAATCCCTTCTTTCTGAAGAGGAGGCCGGGGAGGAGGTGCCAGCCCCCCCTGCCTCCACCCCAGGCCTCGCTGGCTTCCCAGAGCACTCCCTGTAGCTCCTCTCCCCTCCGGTCTATTCTCTGTCTTTTCTTCCGCCTTCACTCATCCTCCATCCCCCCACCCCCACCACTTCTGCACACTTTCCTCAGCTCCTGCTTCCCCCCTGCAGGAGGCAGGGACCCGGGAGCAGGGAGCTCCGCTCACCTCTGACCCGCCCCCTCCCCAAAGGGAGAGGGGCCCACAGCACCCTTCTCCCTTCCTGGCCGGTTCCCTCCCCGCTCCCATCCGCACGTCTCTCCCGGGTCCTAACTGCAGCTTTTGTTTCTGGAAGCTCATTCGTGTCCATGTTGCTGACATGTTAAGGGCTGCAGAGAGAGGGCAGACGTAGCTTGCCCCCAACACATACCAACACTGACCCAGCTACTCCCACACACACACCACACACCACACACCACACACACACACACACACACACACACACACTCTTTCTCCCGAGCAGCCTGGCAGAGCAAAACGAGAACTTCAGGCCTCTTCCCAACTTTCTGCCAAGTGGCAGCCTGGCCAGCCAACCCCAGCACCAGGCCTCCGTCCTCCAGCACCAGTTCCTCTCAGCTCTCCCCCTCAGTGTGCGCCCTTCCCATGTTCATGTGTGTGTATGTGGGGGGGAGGGCAGGGGCACAGATGCCCTCTGGGGGAAGATGGATCAGGCTCTGCCCCATTAGCTCAGCCTCTGGAGCCTGGGAGGGGCCCCACCAGGGGATAAGGGGTCCATGTAACACTCCACCCCAAGCATACCCCCAACCCCGGAAGGGAACGGCGCAGGCATGACGACTGGGCATGTTCTATCCACGCTGACTTCCCTCTTCTCAGATCCGGGCCCCCCCCACCCCACATCCCACCCCCCCAAAAAAAGAGCCCACCCCCTCTCCATTTTGTAGCCGGTACATCTCCAGAGGTGTCTGGCTATATGGATGGCTACTCGAGCTTCTTTGTTTGCTGGACGGTGGGTCTCTACAGCAGGTTTTCGGTGTGAGTGTGTGTGTGCTGTGTCCTGGTACATGCCTACATGCGTGTACTGTGCCTATGAGTTGGCTGTGTCTGGGTGCATGGATGTGCAAATGGAGAGGAATCGGTCTCGGATGTGTCGGTGTCTTTGTGTGGATGTGTCTGTCTCGGTGCGGGCGATGCTGGTGGGTCTGTCCACCTCGGTAGGTGAGCAGGTGAGGGGTCTGCTTCAGTGTGTGTGTGTGTGTGTGTGTGTGTGAGAATTACATCAGCGCTGTTTTGGAGGGCAGGGGCTCGCTCAGCAGTCCTCAATCTTCCCAAGAGTCGGACCCACAGGGCCAGGACCCACCGCCCCAGGCCGCCCAGTCCTGCCTGGGGTCCGGGCTCTTTATCTCCCTGCCCTGGCCCCCGCCCCCAGGAGGATACAGGAACCTGGGTTCTCTCCTCTCCCGCCTCTCCCTCCCCTCCCCTGACAGTTCCAAATACATTCAGAGCATCCACACTTTCCTGACCCAAAGCGGGGGGCTCACCGCCCCCCCAGAATGCCCCTCCACATGGGCCCGGCCAGCCACTGCCTTTGCAACTCCGCTCCCCGGCGAGCCCCCGGCGGCGGGATCCGGGGCGCCCCTTCCTTCCTCCAGACGGCGGTCCCCCGAGGGGGGCGAGGCGGGAGCAGGGGATCCCCTCCTCAAGCCCTTCCCGAGCCCGGGCCCCCGCTTCCCGCGCGCCCCCCAACCCCAAGTCTGGAACCCCAGCCTCCCCAGCCTCCCCGCCGGCAGGACCGCGCCGCCGGCCCCGGAGGGCGGGAGGCGGGGAGGGAGGCGGGCGGGCGGGCTGCCCGCGGCTCGGGACGGACTTTCCCGCTCGGGTCCCGCTCCCCTCCGTCCCCGCGCGCAGCCGGGGAAGCAACTACTTGGGCCGATCCGCGGAAAGTCCTCCCCCGCCGGGCGCCGGGCGCCGGGCTCCGGGCTCCGGGCTCCGGGCTCCGCGCTCCGCGCCCCGGGTCCGCGCGGGGACCTCATGGCGCCGGGCCCCCGGGCCCCCGGACTCCCCCGGCGCGGGGGCAGCCGGCCCGGGTCCCGGTGCCGGTCCCGGTCCCCTTACCTTGGGAGAAAGTGTCGGAGAGAGTGAGGATCCAGACGAGGAGGCTCAGCATGCTGCCCGCCGTGCGCCCGCGCCGGGCCGGAGTTGGCGAGCGGCGAGCCGCGGGCCGGAGGAGGAGCCGCCCCCGCCCGCCCGCCCAGCACACGCGCGCACACGCACACACAGCCGCGCACAACTACTTCCCTCCTCCCTCCCTCCTCCTCCCGCCGGCCCCCTCCCTCCCGCCGCTCTCCCCTCTCTCCGCCCCGCTCTCCGCCCCTCCCGCTCCGGCTATTCCTCCTCTCCCGCTTTATCTCTCCGCGCCTCTTTCATCTCTGCGCTCCCCCCTCCTCCTCCCCCTCCTCCTCCTCCCCCTCCTCCTCTCCCTCCTCCCCTGACGTCTCCTCTCCCCCAGCCCCCGCCCCCCGCCCCGCGCGCGCGCACACTCGCACCCGGCGCCGGAGCGGGGATGGGAGCGGGGAGAGAGGGACCGGGCGCCGGGAAGGGGACGGGGGCGGCCGGGCACTGGCCCCAGCGCCTCCCCTCCCGCCCCGGCTCCGCACCCCGGGGTCCCGGGCGGCGAACTCGGCGGGATGGGGGGAGCGGGGCGGGGCATGCGCTGGGGACCAGCCTCCCGCCGGCGGAGGACCGAGGTGCGGGAGGAAGAGTGTGAGTGAGTCTGGGGGTGAGTGTGTTAGGGGTGGGCAGGCATCAGAAAGCATGAAATCCTCTTCTCGTGTTTTGTTTTCCTCGTGGATCCCACACCCAGAACCGAATCCCCAGGCTCCCCAAACTGGGAATGGTCGGCGTCCTGGTGAAGGATTGCGGAGGATCCATTCCTGCGCCCGGAGCTGGGGATCCGCTTCCTGGATCCGCCGGGAGCCCCCGCCGGGCGCCTCCTCCGCGCGGGGACCCCAGGCGGAGCCCTCGCCGGCCCTCCTGCCTCCACCCGGGCATCTACCCACGGCCCCGTCCTTCCAGGGGGAGAAAGCAGCCAGCTCCTCGCTGTGCAGAGACAGGCGAGGACAGCACAGGAGCACCTCTGGGCGGGAAGGAGTGGGATCCCATGGGGCTGGGAGATCCAGGTCCTGGAAGGAGGGCTTTCCGGAGGGGTCTCCTCCCGGGAGCTCCTCTTCCAACCCTGCCCGGATGCCTCTGCGCCGGGGTTGCCGGTGAGGCCCGGCCGTCGCGTCCCAGGGTCCGGGCTGAGGAGACATAACGGGAATTGCACAACTTTGCTGGTGTGGAGAGGCCTCCTCGTTTGTTCGCGGGTTCTGGGTCTCCTGGGTCCCCACCGCTACCCGCCAAGATTGCTCCATCTTAGCCCCGGGAGGCCGCGCGCGGCTCTCCGGCTCCCTCTGCCGGCAGGAGGCGGCCACACGCTCTCTTCTAAGGATGGATGGTCCAGACACATCCACACACACTGGAGGATACAGAAACACAGGCGGAAAAACATACAGGCTCACAGTCCGAAGGACGTTATGCGCAGACCCAGAGAGTCCTTCGTATGTTCAAAAACACATATGCAAAGGCAAACACAGAGTTTAAAAATAGAGTCATGTAATGCTTTAAACAATAAAGAATTCTAAAAATTAGCATAACCAATGGACACAGACACTTGGGGGGGGGGGGGGGGGGGGTTGTGCTGGGAGGTGGGGGTGGCCGGGGAGATGTCAATGAGGGAAAAGGACACATACGTAATACTATATGTAATACTTTAAACAATAAAAATTTAAAGAAAAAAATAAAAATAAAATAGTCATATCTAGCCACACAACAATGTGCATATACATAGGTAATGTTCTTTTATTTGCATTCCACAAATGTGTGCCTGCTTATGTTTCAGTCACAATTCTAGGCTTTGGAGATATAGCAATGAAAAAAAAATATTGACAGCCCCACGGGTATGGCTCAGAGGTTGAGTATCAGCCTATGAACCCAGGATGTCATGGTTCCACTCAATTCCAGGTCAGAGAACATGCCCGGGTTGCAGGCTCAATCCCAGTAGGGGGCATGCAAGAGGCAGCCGATCAATGATTTTTATCATTGATTCTCTCTCTCTCTCACTGGCTCTTAAAAAAAAAAATGTTTAAAAATAAAAAATAAGAGAGAAAAAATATTGAGCAAGTTCTTCCCTCGTAGTGTTTCATTCTCTAGAACAGTGTTTCCCAAACTTCTCTCATGATGAGAATCACCTGGTGGAGTTGTTAAAATACAGATTCCTGAATCCCAACTAAGAAGTGCTAAACTAGAATTTTGGGGAACATATAGGTAAAATTGTATAGTTAACTTAGTGCTTTGCCTTAGTTTGGGAAACACTGCTCTAGGAGATGAAGAGACAGTAGGAAAATATAAAAATATACCATGTTGTAGTAAGTGCTGAGACAAAGAAAACATGACAAATGAATAGGGAGTGGGAGGGAGGGAGAGACTGACCTTCTAGGCAGTCACAGAAAGTAGTGCTGAAGTAGCATCGGAGCAGACAGACACCTGAAGGAATTGGGGCTTCTGAGGGGAGAATGGAGCAGGTAGGTGCTGGCAGCCGTGCAAAGGCCCTGAGGTGGCGGTGCTCTGGCAGCCTTTTCTCCTTGTCACTCTGCATGGAGGCCCATGGTGAGAGCGACTGAGGAAAACGGTAAGAAAAAGCTCAGAAGCAGAGAATAGTCTTAGCATAGTGCTTCTTGCCCACCTTCCAGCTTCAGGTATTCTGGTTTGATGGTTATCCTTTTTTTTTTTTTTTTTTTTTTAATATATTTTATTGATTTTTTTTACAGAGAGGAAGGGAGAGAGATAGAGAGCTAGAAACGTCGATGAGAGAGAAACATCGACCAGCTGCCTCTTGCACATCCCCTACCGGGGATGTGCCCGCAACCAATGTACATGCCCTTGACCGGAATCGAACCCGGGACCTTTCAGTCCGCAGACCGACGCTCTACCGCTGAGCCAAACCGGTTTCGGCTGATGGTTATTCTTAGTGTGAGATGGGGCTGGGTAAAAACTTTTACTTCTCCTCAGGCCTCTGATCTCACCTCCAAACCCTGGCAACAGAGGAACCAAATTTCTCCAGAACCTTAGCAGCCAAAGCAGTAATCTCACCTCTCTCTCTCTCTCTCTCTCTCTCTCTCTCTCTCTCTCTCTCTCTCTGTAATCCCAAATCCTGAACAGCTCAGTTCATAGTGTGAACTTTGAGAAAGAAGACACCTGCTAAGAAGAGATCCTGGTGGCTAACTGGACTGAAGTTTAAACAAAAACAAAACAAAACAAAACAAAACAAAAAAAACAGCCTCCCAGCCATTTGTTCTGGGGACCTCTCACTAAAACTGCACTTCTGGTAGAAACCTGCTGTGAACTATCCGCCTCAGCACTGAACTGCCTGTCAGCGGAGCCAGCCTTTATAAAGGAGTTCCTGGAATCCTGTTTCAACCAATAAGACTGCGGCTTTCCCCATCCCATCTAAGCTGGGCTGCTCCGCCCAACCAGGGCAGTTCTAACCAATCCGAACAGTGGCTTTTGGACCAATCAAAAGGTGAGCATTTGGAGCCTTCCCAGGCTTCAGGGTGGGCCAATCAGGGAGCAGGGGTGGGGACTTCTGTCTGTATAAGTCAGCTCCCCTCTGGACTTTGGGGAGCAACTCTCCCTTTCCAGCCAACACCAGAGGCTGTGGCTGAGCTGAAACTGGGGGAATACCTTGCTGGAGCAGGGCAGTGCAGAGCAGAGGGGCGCTGCCCCACAGCCATGCTGTTGTGTTGCACCTCAATGAAGCCATTTTGTACTAAATAAAGTTTCCCTTGCCGAAACCGGTTTGGCTCAGTGGATAGAGCAGCTGCCTGTGGACTGAAAGGTCCCAGGTTTGATTCTAGTCAAGCGTACATACCTTGGTAGGGGATGTGCAAGAGGCAGCTGACCAATGACTCTCTCATGGATGTTTCTAGCTCTCTATCCCTCTCTCTTCCTCTCTGAAAAAAACTAAAAATACATATTTTTTAAATAAATAAAGTTTCCCTCTTTGCTGCACCCAAACAGAGGGTTCCTGCTGGTGTTGAAATGATGGTGAACCGTTGGTAGAGAATAGCAAACACCCTTCTCCAGCATCCCCTTCACATAAAACCCCACCAGCCCCTGGTCCTCATCACCAGCCTGTATGGGAACCTCCTGCTGGGCCTTTAACAATGCCAGCGCCCTGGCCTCCCTCGCAGAGATTAATTGTTCTGGGGTGAAGCGCCAAGCATGACTATTTTTAAACACCCCCCTCGTGCCAGGTCATTCTAAGGGGGCTGAGGATCCCTGAGCTCAGCAAAGCCCTGCTCTCTGGGCATTGCCCTCAGCAAGTCTGCCCCCCACAGGGCCTTGCCCTCTGCCTCCCACCAGCGGCTCTGCTTGGGGCCAGTCCTGCATCACACTCCCCTCTGTCAGGGGAGAACGGCAATGAAGCTCCTCCAAAATCTGCTTCATTCTCATCCTTCTCCCCCCGCTGTTCACAGCTCAGTCCTGTTGGACTCACTGGCTCCATGGGGGGCTAATCAGAACCCTCGTCGAGCCTGGAGCGTCCGGGGCTGAGGTCAGACAGATGCTCCCCAACACAAAGTCTGCCGTCAGCTAGACACTCCCCCGGGAGAGGGTATCTGCCTCCCCTGTCAAACTCAGGGCTCCTTGGGGTCAAGGGCATGCTCCCTCTGTCTGAAGCTCCTTGAGGACCAGGGAGACCCTGGGTACTCCCTGTAGAGGGCCAAATGGGAAGACACCTGGATATTCTCTAGAATCTAGATTGTTGCTGACTGGGCCTGGGATGCGGGAATGCAACTGACATGACAGAATCATGGGTGTGCAGAGATGTTCTTAGTTCCTGGCTTGTGTTTGTCCAGGAGGAAGGAGTGGGTGGAACTTGGGCCCTCCCAGGCTCCTTGTTTTCCTGTGAAACCCCCTTGATGGATTGGAGTATAAATAGATGTGCTGCAAGGCTCAGGGGGTCAGTCAGTCAGACTCTCAGCAGAGGAGGTCTGCGGCCCTCCCAGCTCCCAGCTTGAAATCTATCTCTGTGTCTTCTCTCTTTATTTCTATTGTTTCTCAATCCCTGAGCACCTCCACTTATTATAGAACTTGTTCGTTCATCTCTCTTTCCATGTGGGACATGGAAAAGGGAGATCCCTGCAGCTTCAGGCCCCAACAACTCTCTCCCTGTCAGAGAGGCAGCAGCATGGTTGCAAACAAAGTCCCTGAGCCCCGAAACCAGCCCAAGGCCAGTGGTCGGCAAACTCATTAGTCCGCAGAGCCAAACAGCAACAATACAACGATTGAAATTTCTTTGGAGAGCCAAATTTTTTAAACAACTTCTTCTAACGCCACTTCTTCAAAACAGACTCGTAAAGGCCGTGGTATTTTGTGGAGGAGCCACACTCAAAGGGCCAAAGAGCCGCCTGTGGCTCTCGAGCCGTAGTTTGCCAACCACAGCTCAAGGGGATTCGAACCCAGCGTCTGCCCCTTCCTATCGGTGTGACCTTGGCAGTGTATTGGCCTAACCTCTCTCATCTTTGGTTATTTCATTGAAAAGAAAGATAATAATAGTACTTACTTTATGGGATGGCAGTGGGAATTAAGTGGACCGATGTCCACGCAGCTCCTGGAGCAGTGCTGGGAGGGAGGGAGTAGCAGATGACGGGAGTAGCTGATGACGGGAGTATCAGAGGATGGCTGTGACTATTCCTGGTTTTTTACATCCAGGCGCCCCAGAGCAGGCACCTTTCAAGCCCTCCTCTCGGAATTCATCCCCACCCCCGTGCACAGGGCCCTGTCCAGACAGCAGCACGCAGGCACGGAGGCAGAGGGGTAATCCCCAAGGATGCTACTTTACTCAGAAAAAGGGAGAGATGCAGCCAGAGGTTGCATATGGAGTTAAGAGAAGTATGAATAATATTTTTTGAACGCGAAAGCAGCAAGGTCAAGAGGCCGGAGAGTAAGCAGCTCGGCAATTTCTGCCCATCAGCCCTTGAAGCCAGCCCGGGAGACGGCAATGACTGATTTGCCTCGATGGGGGCTAGAGGCAGCCGAACAATTCTGTAAATTGTCCTATTTTCCTGAGAGAGGGCAGAACATTACGCTACTGCCGCTCACCAGGGAAAGGCCAAGATACTGATTTTTCAGCCTCGAGAAGAATCAGGCCTAAAGGAAGGCCCGCGTCCCCCAAGGGACGTCTCTCCCCGGCTGCAGAGCTGAAACCAGAGCGGGGAGAGGTGCACCCTGTCCAGAGTCTCCCCGGCAAGGGGCTCTCCCTGCTCCGTTCCCCCCTGTGTGTCTTGTAGCCCAGGTGGCCACAGGAAGTCCTCCCACAGGGTCGGCCTTGCCTGCTCCTGCTGTACACCAATCCGTCTTCTCTCCTCTTCTCCTGTAAGAGGCTAGGATTTTATATGCACAAGAATAAGACTGGAGATAGAGGACAGCCCTAATGGCAAGGGGAGGGGCTCAGATGTGCTCTGTGAGGGGCAGGGGAGGGGGCAGGGGGGAAAGTAGTAGCAGTTGGAACACCCCGACCACTCCTTAGTGGTCCCTTAGTGGTCCCTCGCAAGCCACATGCGGCTCTTTGGCCCCTTGAGTGTGGCTCTTCCACAAAATACCGCGTGCAGGCGCGCACGTACAGTGCGATGGAAACTGCGTGGCCCAAGTGCAGAAGTCGGTTTTCGGCCCGGGCGAGTCTATTTTGAAGAAGTGGTTCTAACGCCGAGCCACACTCAAGGGGCCAAAGAGCCACAAGTGGTTCTCGAGCCGTGGTTTGCCGGCCACTGCCTTAGGGGAAGGCAGACCAAGGAGGTCAGGCTCCTTGGCGGGGTGTGGGTGTCGGGATAGCTGAGGGAGCAGAGCAGCCAAGAAAGCAGGACGACCAAAGGCTAGACCCTCGGAGGAGGCGTGTCCCACCTCCTCAGGCAGAGGTGTGGGTAGGGGGGAGCGGCTCAGAGGCGAGGGCTTAGATGACCTTGCCCATGGCGAGCCTTCGGGGGATGTTACGGAGCCAGCCTGGTGTGTGAGCCACGGGAATCCACATCTGACCCCCCTTTCCAGCCCTTCCTCACAAAAGCAATTTCTGCCTCCGAGCTCCAACTTGGTAGACAATTTGTGCTAAATGGACCAGTTCCCTTTTATTAGGTTTAATGAGGATTTCATTGCCTGCGCTCGAGGGAATTGCAGGAGTCCTGCTTTACAGCAGCAGCCCAGCTCAGCGGAAGAGAGAAGGTGAAAGTTTAGGGGTCCCCGGCAGGGCCCCTGGGGTGGGGAGTGGGAGTGTGGAGGAGGAGGGAATGGGGAATAGACTTAATTAAGGAAAAACAGGGAAGGAGTGTGAACTAATGACTTCAGAACTGGATGAGCCCTACACTCATGCACCTTCCCCGTGGCGAAATGACCTGCCCAAGGTCACAAAGCCAGTCTATTAGGAGTAAGACTGGGAGCAGAACCCAGGCCTGGTGCCTCTTAGGTCAGGATTTATTCATTCATCTCACACACCCCAACTTCCCCGGCCCTGCATCCGGGGCTTCTTCCAAGGGCTTTTATCAGCAAAGGCCCTCTTGTGTCCAAACGCCTCTGACCATCGTGCGGCTTTGGTCTCCTGCCAGTATCTGAGAATGAGAGAATCAGGCGAGCAGATGGGAGGGTGCTAAAAAGAAGGCGGGGTCTCTCGTGTTTCTTTCTTTTCTTTTCTTTTCTTTTTTTAAAATATATATTTTATTGATTTTTTTACAGAGAGGAAGAGAGAGGGATAGAGAGTTAGAAACATCAATAGAGAGAAACATCCATCAGCTGCCTCTTGCACACCCCCTATTGGGGATGGGCCTTCAACCAAGGTACATGCCCTTGACCGGAATCGAACCTGGGACCCTTCAGTCCACAGACCGACGCTCTATCCACTGAGCCACACCGGTTTCGGCATCTCTTGGTTTTCGTGTCCCTGGATCCTACTCCCCAGCCCACAGTCTCCTGATCGTTAGCATTCCCCCGTGCTTTCCCAAAGACCTAGACAGGCATGGGTGTGTGCGTGTGCGCGCGTGTGCAGGAGGCGGCTGATCAATGTTTCTCTCTCATTGATGTTTCTAGCTCTCTATCCCTCTCCCTTCCTCTCTGTAAAAAAATCAATAAAGTATATTTTTAAAAAGAAGAAGTTGGGGGCCATTTCCTTGAGATACCTGCTCCGGAGTGCCAACATGGCATACAGGGGTCCCTATAAATGCTGCCCGACGAGGGCTGCTCTTGAAACTCGAGTCCTGTTTCTAGGCAGAATTCCTTTCAGGGTCCAGGGTCAGGGGCCCTTTCCTAACTCTCCGGACATGAGGTGGCGGGACTTCCTGCGTGTGACAGTCACTCTCTGGGCCAGTGGTATTGCTCCCTGCTCCCCCTGGCCTTCCAGCTTCTGTGCCAGGAAACAGGCCTGGCCGTGGCTGTCAGGCAGGGTCTGGCTGCTTTTGGTAGCATTTCCTAAAGGCACAGGCAGAACATGCTGACTCAACGTCCCTCCGGGGCCTCTATGCCAGCCTGACACCCAGCACTGAGGGGTCTGTTGCCAGATCCTCCTCCATCCGCCACGGAGTCTCCCTCCTCTGCCAGCCCTCAGCCTGTCCTCCCCCCGCCCCCGCTGCACACTGAGTCCTCCCCGGGGCCAAGCCCAAATCGAGGCTTTGCCGAGAGAGCCAGGGGAGAAGACAAAGTGGCCCCTGAGGGGGGAAACGTCAGAGATCTGGCTGCTCCGTCAGAGGTTCTCCCGCAAGGAGGGCACCCAGAGAGTAGGATGGTGGTTTCCCAGACAGGGAAGGGGAGAGGGCTGGCATTAATGGAAGGATCCAAAGTTCCAGTTGTTAGAGGTAAGTCCTAGAGAGCTACTGGACAGCACGCAGCACCACAGTGAACAGTGCTGTATGGTAAACTTAAAATTTTGTAGAGAGGATATGTGCTAAGTGTTCTATCACAAAATAAAATGGCAATGAAGGGACAGGAGGAAACTCTGAGGGGATAGCTCTGTCTGCGGCATAGATGGTGGTGATGGCTTAGTTCACGGATGCATACTTAGCGCCAGCTCATCCATTTGTGCGCATTCAACAGGCACAGCTTTTTGTTTGTCATCAGACCTCGATAACGTGGTGTTTAAAAGATGGCACTAATATGAAAGTATTTTTTCCTAATGGCACTCGTTTCCGTCCTGTAATGCAAACTGGAGGAGACCTGCCCGTCCGTACTTGACGGCTCTCTCTTCCACCCAACCAGCTCCAGCTCCTGTGGGTGGTTATTTCCGAGGTGGTGGTCCATGCCCTCCATCTCCTGTCACCATCCCACGACCTCCCTGCCCGCCAGCAATGGCCGCCGGTGTCTGCTCCTGCCCTTCCTCCGTCCTGTCGTGTGCAGTGGTCTTCCTCAGGTTTGACCACCTCACTCCCTGACCTAAGGTTCACTGGTATGGGGGTGTCTTGCCTCCCGGCGTCACTGCCCCCCCCCCCCCCCCCGCCCAGTATCGCCGATGCCCCTGATACTCCAGCTCTGTAGGCTGCTCTGAGTTCTTGGAACTGGCCCCCTGCCTCTCGTGATGGGGCCCCCGCATGCTCTGTTCCCTTGTCCGCAATGTCTTGTTGTCCTCAGAGCCCCACCCCTCTCTCCTCCTCCCCCCCTCCCCCGGGCTAAGTCCTCCTGATCCCTCAGACCTCACACCCATTGTCACCTCTTCAGGGAAGCTGCTGGAACTCCTCCAAACGGTTCGCTCACCACGTTAGGGCCCCCGGGCCCTCTCTACCCCCACACAGTATCCATCACACGTGTAATTAGGCATCTCTGTCTGTTCCCCTGTTGGCCGGTGAGACCTGGACAAGTGGCGTTTGTGTCCGTATTGCTCACGCTGTCACCGTAGTGCCTGGCACCTCGCAGCGTCTTAGGACTAAAACAGAGAGAGAGAGGTTCCCTGTTCCGGAGGCTTCTGGTAACTTCCTATAGCAGAAAGGGGGTGAGTTCCATTTTACAGACCGCAGAGCCAGAGGGCTAGTGGTTACACTACAGGAGCAGCGTCCCCACTCACAGGCATTTGGTAAGTTCCAGAAACGCAGCCTCCCAAGGCCCCGGAGGAGAGCGGCAATGGTGTGACTGTGTGGGAGAGAGAGATATATGACCTTGAATGTGTGTGTGTGGGGAAAAATCCCAAAGAACAGTGACCAGAGCTATAAATACGACAGTGTCAGCTGACGTCACCTGAGCACAGTGGCCACGTCACGTGGCCTAGCGTGTGTTTACGGTGGAAGTCACCAGTGCTCCCTCCTGCCTGCCAGCCTCCCTCATGCCGTGTCTGATGGCAGCCACATGGCTTGTTCTCCTGCTGACACAGAATGGCAGGGCCAGGCCCCCCCGTGGATGCTCTGAAGAATGAAGCTGTCGCTCTGCAAATGCCCATCGAAAACCTGCCATGCGTGGCTTAGTGCTTGGGTGTCGACCCATGAACCAGGAGGTCATGGTTTGATTTCCGGTCAGGGTGCATGCCTAGGTTGCAGGCTTGATTCCCAGTGTGGGGCCTATAGGAGGCAGCCAGTCAATGATTCTCTCTCATCATTGATGTTTCTAGCTCTCTCTCCCTCTGCCTTCCTCTCTGAAATCAATAAAAACGTTTTTCTTTAAAAAACAAAACGAGCCAAAACCGGTTTGGCTCAGTGGATAGAGCGTCCATCTGTGGACTGGGTGGTTCTGGGTTCAATTCCGGTCAAGGGCATGTACCTTGGTTGTGGGCACATCCTCAGTGTGTGTGTGTGTTTGGGGGGGAGTGTGGGAGGCAGCCGGTCGATGTTTCTCTCTCATGGATGTTTCTAGCTCTCTATCCCTCTCCCTTCCTTCCTGTAAAAAAAATCAATAAAATATATATTTAAAAATAATAATAAAATGAAAAACAAAACAAACGAACAGAAAAACGCTGCCACAGTCCCCCATCTCCTAGGCCAGGCATCGAAGACATACAAAGGCCTACGTTCCCTTGGCCTTCAGGGACGGCTTCATTGCCTTCCAGCTTTACCACACACACCACCCGGTCCCTTATCTCCAACCCATCGGTGTTTTCCCAGATGCACCCTAGGCTGTTACTCCTTGTTCCTTGGCTGGTGCTTTCCCCTCCATGTGATGCATTTTGTTTTGTTTTCCCCACAAATCTCCAGTCAAAACTCCTCATTCAAGGCCCACGTCAGATGCGACCTGTTCACCGAATTGCCCGATGGGACGATGCCCCTTGGCCACCAACTCTCCCCTCTCCTCCTCAGGCCCCCTGTTTGCTTCTTGTCTGCTCTCCAACTGTGAGCTCCTGCCCGCACACCCCTTTCTGCTCCGGCCCTGCACCCGGGAGAGGAGAGAATGGGGTCTTCCGTCACACGGCTGTCCCTCCTGTGAGCCTGTCCCCCCCTGGAGCATTTACTCGTTTACAATTACTGTTTCAGCTTCATTTTCCAACCTCGTGACCACATGGTGGGTGTCAGTACCCCCACTTCTGGGCAGGGAAACTGAAGCAGGGAGAGGTAAGGTGTTTGCCCAAAGGCAAGCAGCAAGTGCAACTGACCATGGGATTTCTCACCTGGTCTGTCAAACTCTACCATGTCTCTTCTATCCCTGGAGACCTCGGGCTGTGTGTCTGTAGCCTGGTTTCTACGTAACATTCTGGGATCTGCTCTCTTTTGTCAAAGGCTCTGCACACAGCCAGCTGGTCCCAGCGGGTCTCCCTCAGGGGCTGCGGTTATTGAAGTAGAGTTTTCTGAGGAGGGTCATCAGAGAGTCACTGCCGTGGAGGCGGGAGCACCGGCCCTGGGTGTGTTCTGTGGGCCTTGCCCTCGCCTATCTCATTTAAACTGGAAGGAAGCTCTGAGCCAGCAGGAAGGCTGTGAGTCAGTCACCTTTCCATCCTCCCCTTCGCTCTGGATCTTCTTGGGTGATTTTACTGCCACCTCTAACCAGTCTCAACGGGAAGGGAAGCCACGCTGGGCTGAGAGTCTCCCTCTCACAAATAAAGGATCAATGCTTACTGGAGGGAAAGTAGGAAGGAGAAATTACCCCCGGTGGGAGGGGTGCTGTGGGTGTAGTTCAGCTAGACTGGGACCTGAGTCATGTTCTCCTGCAAGCAGAGGCTGGGAAATGGGGGCAGATGATGGTGGGGGAAGCAAGCCAGAGTAAATCAGAAGTAGTTTTAGTCTTGCCTGGCCAGTGTGACTCAGTGGTGAAGCATCGATCTATGAACCAGGAGGTTATGGTGCAGTTCCCAGGCAGGGCACATGTCGGGGTTGCGGGCTTGATCCCCAGTTGGGGGCATGCAGGATGCAGCTGATCAATGATTCTCTCTCATCATGGATATTTCTATCTCTCTTTCCCTATCCCTTCCTCTCTGAAATCAATAAAAATATTTTATAAAAAAGAAATACTACTTGTCTTTCCAATTCAACCTCAGCATGTGATATAAAGCATTGAATGAAATAAAAAATATATCCGAAGTGATTTTGTGGAAAAATTGCTATTGATATTAATAATTCCTATCTCGCTATGATTTCTCACATTTGAAAACTGACTCAAAATGATGCTGTCGTGCTGTAGGGCTCCTTCCCCACTCTGCCTTCCACGTGGGCCTCTTGCAACCCCAGCGTTGGCCACTGAACCCAGCCCATCTTTCCCCGGGCAGAGTGTGAGCTGAAGGCGGTTTGCCTTCGGTGATAGGTCTGCCTTTTTGGAATCTTTATTCCACAGCCCACCTGCTCGGAACTTCCCCTGACGAATATGTTTATACTAAAAGGGGAAGGACTCCATGTCCTCCCCCTCTCCTGCTGGTGTATTTTTAAAAATATATATTTTATTGATTTTTTTACGGAGAGGAAGGGAGAGGGATAGAGAGCTATCTATCTAAAACATCGATGAGAAACATCGACCAGCTGCCTCCTGCACACCCCCCACCGGGGATGTGCCCGCAGCCAATGTACATGCCCTTGACCGGAATTGAACCTGGGACCTTCAGTTCACTAAGCCGTACCGGTTTCGGCCTGCTGGTGTATTTTAACGAGAGCTAGCACCGGGGCCATGCTCTAACAAAGGAACACACTGCTAACAATACCATTACAGACACCTTTCGGCTCAGAGATGCCTTCTAAGGCCTCTGAAATCATACCTAGCCCAAGAGTCCACAACCAGAGACAGATGCGCCATGACGCTCAGGGAGGGCACTTGCTAAGGGCCTTACTGGCATGTGCACGGGGCTTCTGCATAAGAGAGGCGAGAGCAAGCTCCTGTGGGTGCCATTTGTTAAGGCTGCTGTTCCTCCCGTAGGACTCCGCTCTGTGCCTCCCGCCCCCAGGTCCGGGAGTAGAGAAGCCACAGGCATGTCAGGGGTCTGGGTAAGTGGAAATTGAGCCGCGAGAATATAAAGGCCGGATTAAAAGGTTATGTAACTCGGGTCCAAACCACTTGCCTGTGTGGTCATGCTACGTCTCCTGGTGTAAAGTGGCTCCCAGAATGCTCCTGTGGCCACCAAACCGACTCATGCAGCGTCACACGGTGTAGACGTAGAACCAGAGGGCCGTGGTGGCGATGGGAGAGTTTGGGATCAAGGAAGCCGGGAGCTGGTCCATAGAGAATTCCACGAAACACCGCAGGTTCCGAAAGTAGTTTGGTTCTCCTTGATACTTTGTCAGAGTGAACATTCTCTGTAATGCTGCCATTGTGGACGGAAAGGGGACACATGCTAAAGCTGACAAGCTCAGGGGAGGCCTGCGTGGCGGCCTTATAAACTCAGACCTAAAATAACCACAAGGAATGGTCTGAAATGAAAACTTTCTAACTAAAAGCTGCTTATGGAAGGTAGCCATGTCCTAGGCCGGTATCGTCCCTGACAAAGATCAGTCTTGACCTTGGTTGAACCTCTCTCTTGTCTTTTGCGTCTACGCTAACATATCTAGGAAAGGTCAAAATAGCTTCCCTTTTCCAGACCCTCGGAGCACGGGCCCCGCTCTGGAGACCACAATCCCCTCATGGTCACTGAGTGAATAGCTGACTGTGAACCCTCCTGCACCCACCTAAGTAACAGAAGCGTGTCTCTCATTTCACTCTTTCTCCAGCCCCAGAGGTCTCCCCTCCCCCCCACTGGCTTTCTCCCACCTCCCTCATCGATCACCAGTGGACTTCATTTCTCCCACTCCCTCTCCTCGTTTGATTGTAATGTATACAATGAGTTGCAAAACTGCCATTCTCCAGAGGATTTTCTCAATCCAAGAAAATTGTCCACAGTTTGGCTCAAATAAACTCACAAACATTCTTCGTAAGTTTGAATGTCTCCTACATTGACACCATGTAGGCATCTTCTCAGCTTGTGTAGATGCACCTGTCAGGGTTAGTGTGTGACTCCTTAGTATTCATCCACAATAACGAGTATTTAGGATTAGTTACAACATGAGATAACATTAGCTGTTCGGAAATCTTACTGCTCCATGATGAGAAAGGTGGCCCAGGAGGTATGGCTCAGTGGTTGAGGGCACACGCCCAAGTTGTGGGTTCAGTCCCCAGTGGTGGGCATGCAGAAGGCAGCTGATCAATGATTTAAGAGGTCATGGTTCAGTTCTGGCCAGGGCATATGCCCAGGTTGCAGGCCCCAGTAAGGGGCGTGCAGGAAGCATCATTGATGTTTCCATCCCCCTTCCTTTCTCTCTGAAATCAAGGAAAATATCTTTTAAAAATATGACAAAAGTGTACTTTAAAAAAATGACAACAATCCAAAAATTATATAGGGCATTACCAATAGGAATGTTAAAAAGTTGACAGACATTTTTAAAGATTATAAGAAATACATTTTGATCGATCATACTTGTGGAAAATTGAATTATCTTTCTTCTCTCTATACAAAATAATACAAAATCATTATGAAGAATCAAAGGGTATAAAGCCAGGAAAAATATGTATGGGTAAGTCAATTAATAAAAGTAATTTAGACTATTTTTCTGAATTTTTAATAATGGTTGCTTTGTTAACTTTTTCATTGATTTCAGAGAGGAAGGGAGAGGGAGAGAGGGAGAGAAACATCAATGATGAGGAGAATCATCAATCAGCTGCCTCCTGCACACCCACCATGGGGGATTGAGCCTGCAGCCTGGGTGTGTGCCCTTGACCGGAAGCGAAGCTGGGACCCTTCAGTCCACAAGCCAACACTCTATCCACTAAGCAAAACCGGCCAGGGCTGCTTTGTTAATTTTTTAAAATTTGTAACTTGCTATGATTCGTTTTTCCATTTTAAAAATAAATGTTCACTCTGGTATCTAATTTTTTATTTTAAATTTTATATTTCTTTAAGGGGCCACCCCCCAATAGTACTGTATACTCCTTAGGCCCCATGAAGTTAGATTCATCTGTTTACAGCACTGGATTTTATTAAGATAATGCTGAATAATAATAATAATAATAATAATAATAATAATAATAATAGTGGCAGTACTTTTCCTTAAGTTCACTCTGTTCCCACATTATTCCAAGTGCTTCACTGTGAGTCTCACTCACCCATCTAAACAGCAACCTGTTTTCTCCTCGGGAGCCACTTGCTTTCTCCGCCTCACAGATGCCGGGGAGCCTGTCAAGGTTGTTTCGCTGGGATGCTGCAGAGGCTGATCCAATTGTGATCGTGAGAAACACTCAAACCTGCGGAGAATTTTTAGGGTTTATTTGAGCCAAACTGATGGCCATTGCCAGGAAGCAGAATCTGAATGAATTGAGAAAATGCTCCAACGAATGGCAGCTTTGTACCCTATTTTCTACCGTGGAGGAAGCGTAAGGGAGCTACGTGAAGTTCATTGGAGATGGATTGGGGAGTTGGGGGGGGGGGGGGGGAGTAAGAAGGTGGGAGAGCAAATAGGGAGGGACTGAGAGGGGAGGGGCCACCTCGGGGACTGGATGAAAAGTAAACTGATAGGCACATACTTCTTTTATTTTAACAGGATAGTTAATAGTCAACCACTGACTCGATAACAAAGGAGGGGACTTGTGGTTTCCAATTGGGTGTGGTGCCTGTGCTTTGAGGGGTCTGGACAAAGGAATTTATTCTGAGATTACAAAGGTGTGTTAGCCAAGATGCAAAAAGACAGCTGGCAGGCTTGGTTAAGGTGAAAAGTAAAGGTTTGTAAGGAAAGATTTCTAGCCTGGGACATGGACTGCCCACCATAAAGTGATTTCCGTTCAAAAGTGTCCATTTCAGACAGTGTTTTGAGGTGATTTTAGATCTCTGAGTCTGTGGGGCCGCAGGCCTCCCCTGAGCTTGTCAGGGTTAGCACACCATGCCCTCCGCCCCAGCACCCCCTCCACCTACACGGCTCCCGCGTCCCCTCTTCAGTGCTCTTCTCCTCTCCCCCCAGGACCCCCAAAGAAGCTGCGCTTCCTTCCTGTCCTGTCCCTCCCCCACCCCCACCCCGCGCTTCTCCACTGGCCCTGGCTCTGCTCCTTTCCTGGGCTCCCCTGTCCCTGCCCAGTTCCCTTCTGTGTTGCTTCGCTAGGACCGCGTAGCAAACCCTACAGACCGCCTGGGCGGCTTGAACAACAGAAACGGATTCCTCCTGGCAGCTCTGGAGGCTGGAATCCAAGACCAGTTTGCCAGCGAGATCGGCTCCCTCTGGGCCCGCCTGGCTGTCCTCCTC